>NW_010360080.1:0-15648 GCF_000414095.1 Morus notabilis | reverse complement strand
AATTTGAATCATGAACATAATTTAAATTTATCCTTTTAAACTTTTTTGATAAGTTGTTCAATTTAGAATTCAAATTAATTTAAGTTTGACTTAAATTGGAATTTGAATTTGAGTCAAAATTGGACTACAGGATAAAGGATGATTTTCTCTTCCTTCCCTGTCTGTAAAATTGGCGCCACACGGGGATGAAAATCCCCTAAGGTGGCCAGCCATAATGGATAAGGATAAGAGGAGATTTTGTTTCAAATTCAAATAGGAGATAATTAACAAGCTTTATCTTAGAGATAGAGATTTGATACCTTTTTGAAGTTTGACTTCTACTCTTTAAATATGAGAACGATAGAAAATTGTGAACACAATTTTTGAAAACAATTTATGCCCTAAGAGTTAAGGCTGGCCGAAATTCTCAAGAGAGAAAGGAAGGAAAAAAATTTTCTCCAAAAATTCCACATCGTGCATGCGTTGGTGTTTGTGGAAATTCGAGTGTTTATTGTAACCCGTTTTGTCGCATGTGTGTCCACACACACGTCTTCATGGATTCTAGGAATTGATGTGGAAGACATTGGTTTTCTAAACACAAGATTGGAGCAATGACTGTTCGTGGTCAAAGAACTCAAGTTATCATCCGAGTCGGCTTCCAGGTATTTTTTCTGATTGAGTTCTTAATAAATGAATTAATGAGATTAATTTATTCGTGCATAAATTAATATAATCTATAGAGTATCTCAAAAGTTTTATGAAAATTTTTGTTATACACGATCCGCCTCCCTCCCCGCACCACGCTTCCGCATCCGAATTCGATTCAGAGACCAACATCTTTCTCTCCATCTCTCTCAACACTACCACCGACATTCTCTCTTTCCGTCTCTCTCGACACCGCCACTGTCATTTTCTCTCTCTGTCTTTCTCTTTATATCTCTCACTCCGTCCCTCACTCTGTCTCTCTCCGCCAAGCGTCATTGTCAACCGTCACCGTCGTCGCCGAACCGCCAATAGCAGCCTCCACCGTCGCCAAACCACCAACAACCGCCTCCACCGTCGCTAAACCGCCAGCAGCCGCCACCGTCATTGCCAAACCACCACCAGCAGCCTCTGTCTTCATTTTGGTCAGTTTTGCTTTTAGTCAGTTTAGGTTATAATATTTTTTAGATTTAAAAATTATAATAATGCCCATTATAGATTAGACGATGGTTATTTTCAATTAAGTTAGACTATTAGACGATATTTTTTTTAAATATTATATGATTGTTAGGATTAGAACAAATTAATTACGTTTCTAATATTATTTGAATATTTGAATGTAAATGTGAATATTTGTTTTATATGATTTAAGAAGTTTTAAGTTAGTTAGATTAGGATTAAGAATGAAACTAAATCTAAATTTAAGTTATTTAGTACGTTTTTTGTATACATTGATTAGGTTAGGTTAATTCAATGTTGATTAGGTTAGTTTTAAATTATTTAGTTTAGGATTAAGAATGAAACTAAACCTATATATGTTGATTCTTAGAAACATGGTAGGCCGTGATTGGCTCGAAGAAGAACTTAATACCGCGCGAGAGTTATTTGGGGAGGAAGGCACTTCTGATGGGGGAAGTCAATATGAACTTAGGAAAATAATAAAATTTGACCCTAATGATGATGGGAAACGAATGACAACCATAATGCATAGAGTTGCCAAAATGAGGGATAAAGAAGAAAGAATTGAAGTGCAATTTGATAAAAATAAAAAAATAAAAAATAAAAAATAAAAACCAACCTCATTGGAAAAGCGGGGAATGAGCTATAAAGTTATGAAGGTGTTTTGGTACGTGAACATGCCGGCGATGGGGAAGTAACACAACCGCTACCGGACCAGTTGCAATGGTTGCCCACAAAAATGCAAGACTTAATGATTCGTGTTCGAAACCAATGAGCATCGATGGAACAATTTAGATTCCCTTTCCATTCAATATGACTTAGGTACAGAATATGCATATCTTCATTACAGCCGATTATATAGAATAGATTGCCACCTATTAAGAACTTAGTCTTGTATGTATCATGACTTATATGTGCTAATATAGCTATCCTTATTACTTTTACAAAATAAATTATTTTTTATTATTAAATGTATAACTAACTTCTTCATTTTTCATGTAGTCACACGTGACATGTGTGCAATCAAGAGAATGTCCTCTGATGTTGGGGTTTTATGTCCCCGATGCTTACGTCCTACGTTCTAGGCCAAGCGGAGCTGGATATAGAGCGGCGGGCAAATACCATTTGAACATTTTTTTTATAATCGGATGCCCGACGCACTTTCTTCATGCCATACAATGGAGGAGGACATTGGATGTTGGTCGTGATATCTCCCACACAAGATGAGGTCGTGTGGTTGGATCCCCTCATGGTGAAAGTACGCGTAGACTTCAAAAGAATGATTGCCCTGTAAGTTTAGCATTCTTTATAACTTTCAAACTACTAGTTTATATTATTTCCTTTACTAATTAATTGATTTGTTTCATCATTTATTAGTGCATTACGTGGTTGGAAGGCGCAAACAGGACTTGAGTTTGAACGTCATATAGATTGGTTCACAAAATTTCTCATACCAAAGATAAGTATTCATAGTTTTATTCATTAAATTATTCAAACTTAAGGAATAACATTTTTCATATACTAAAATTTTTTGTTCATTATCAGAAAATTCTAACACAATAGGGGAACAAAGAATGTAAGTTCTTTATCATACAGTATATGAGCGATATAATGAGAATCGGTGTTAATGATTTAAAAAATATAGATGCATATACAAATGAGCATTTAGTAGAAGTGGCCCTTCTTTTCTTATGAGGGCCCCCCATGGCCGTAATAATTTTTTCAACAAAATTATTTCACATCTAAGGAGAATGTTCAAGCAAAAAAAAAAAGAGTAAGGAGAATGAAAAAAAAAAAAAAAACAAGGTAAGATAAGAATACTCTGAAGTCTCAAGAGAAGAATTCTTAACTGAATCAAAATACTCACGAATAATTGTTTAGAAATTAAAGAAAATACGAATGTAGTAGTAGGCGTGCATATTTCTAATGTTTTGTTTCATACCTTGCCGTGAATGTTTCATAATCTTTATTACAAGGAAAATAAAAAGAACATGAACATAATCTATTACTTTGGATTATCTTGTTTTGACAAATTTGAATTGAAGAAGTATTCCTAAAGAAAAATAATAATTGAATTGAAGAAAGAAATTAAGTATTCCAAAAGAAAAATAATAATTGAATTGAAGAAAGAAGTGGCGATTGATGACACGAATTTTCTTGTCGGGGGGAGTACACTAAATTATACCAGTTGCCAAGAATTTTGTAGAATTTTGTCCAACTTTCAGAAGCCAATTTGAACTATGTGATTTTGTATTCATTGCCAATTTCATTGGAGGGAAGAAAAATAAATAAAAGAAAATCCAAGTGGGCATTAGTAAATTGAATTATAATTAAAGGTCCATTTAATTCGTTGATTCAAATTTTTAATTCGAATTGAGATATGATTTTATGTGAGAGTTTTTTACTGTAATAAAAAGTTAGATATGACTATTTTTTAAAATTTTTTATTATAATAAAACTCAAATTCTAAATCCGAATCGCTGAAATAAACGGGATCTTAGATAATTGCTTATGAAAATTAGAAACTTCATTTGCAATCTTTTTGAAGAAAAAGGACGGGTGTCATTTTCAGCATTGGATTCAAGATTGACAACTTTATGTCGTCAGAAATGGCATCTAAAAAGGTTGTTGGTACTTTATAGTGGCTGCTCTTAGAAATAATCTAAGGGACACCGATTTCATTATTTCTATTATCACGATGACTTACTTGATAAGATATAACAATATTTATCCTTTCTGAAAAATATTATTTATTTATTTATTTATTTTTAAAAATAAAAAAATAATATTGCTTCGTTCATTTCAAAACTTAAATCACAATTCAAGTTTGGAATATATATATATATATATATCCTAGTAACGAGGCCTTTATGTTTGTTTCTTATGATGATTACCGGTGGAATTAAAGGAATATCACTTTTAAAGAGTTTTATATTGGACTTTAAAACATTTTTTTTTTTTCGAAAACTTTGAATCAATATACACATAAAAATAATAGTATGGATGAGTAATTGAACTTCATAAATGGTACTAGGTCTAATGTACACGATATCATTTAATGTCATTTAGCATTTAAAAATGTGTAGAACTGATTTCACTATGATAAAATTATTGATAGAAACGGATAAATTTGTTGTCTATTATCTTTTTAACTGTTATCTAGTAGGATGTAATATGTCAAAAACAGACAACATTTTTAATTTTAAGATCTTGTTTTGACAACTATTCTTAGAATGATTGTCTGCAGCGTTTGATTGGTGGATTCGTGTCATGGTTCGTGGTTCGTTACAGTATTTTTCTCATAAAAAATACACGTAAATCAAGAATGATTCTGAATTTATGAACCAAACGTCACAGTATTTATGAATCTTGTTAGTTGTACCTTATCTTTTACCATTATTAAACTTCTGTTTTTACCCTTTTGCTCCGGTATATTATCGTGATTATTATTAATAAGCTTGACCTTTTTTTTTCTTGCATATTAAGATAGACCCCTCACTTTGTTTTTTTTTTATGATTGTCTGCAGCGTTTGATTGGTGGATTCGTGTCATGGTTCGTGGTTCGTTACAGTATTTTTCTCATAAAAAATACACGTAAATCAAGAATGATTCTGAATTTATGAACCAAACGTCACAGTGTTTATGAATCTTGTTAGTTGTACCTTATCTTTTACCATTATTAAACTTCTGTTTTTACCCTTTTGCTCCGGTATATTATCGTGATTATTATTAATAAGCTTGACCTTTTTTTTTCTTGCATATTAAGATAGACCCCTCACTTTTTTTTTTTTTTTTTTTTTAACTAGTAAGATAGACCCCTTACTTAAGAATTCATATTCTCCTAAAAAAGAAAAAGAATTTATATTACTATCCAATATAAATGGGCAATCTGAAAAATATGACTCTAATACTACGTTACGATGAGGCTATCGACTACAAAAGGTTAATTTACGCTTATATTATATTTTTGCAGAAAGAAACTACGTACTAGTTAATTTACCTATGCAAAAATTAGATTACACCTGGCAAATTTATGAGAGTATAGTTGAATTATAACAATTTCAGTTTAGAAATAACAAAATTACATAATAATTATTACATTCACGTTTTATACTATAAATTTATGCTGTAATTATTTTTATGATTTAACTTCTACTTCAACGTGACTAATTTTGATTTATGCTTAACCCATTTACCTTTATTTAACTTTCAACTATTACACTACTGGTATTCGACCTTTATAAACGTTGCACTATCGGTCCCCTATCACAAAAGCATTAAGAAATGGACAAACTGAGCATGTGAAGTACACATGATGCTTTAATTAAGGATAATTTAGTATATATAATGTTGGATAGTTAATTGCACGGATGAATAGGACCCGATCGAACAATCCATTAATGTTAAGGGTGAGAAGAAATACTCACAAATCAAAATTGAAATTAACCATTAATTGACAAGTTCCAAAAGGGTTTTTGCATCATGTAAATTTGTGATTGTTCAAATAAACACCACCACACTGTGTGAATAAAAATTGTGACTAAACCGTGATTGTAAAATATTTTGGGGCTACTAGCGGAATCTATGGGCCCGTTTAGTTCGTTGATTCGAATTTTTAATTCGAGTTGAGATGTGACTTTATGTGAGAGCTTTTTACTGTAGTAAAAAAGTTAAAAGTGATTGTTTGTGAGAGCTTTTTATTGTAGAAAAACTCGAATTCTAAACTCAAATCAGCGAAATGAACGGGGCCTATATTGGTGTAGATATTTGGTTCTGATCCGATAAAGCAACAACCCAATCCGACACCAGATGATATACGCTTGCGACAAGTACTGAAGGAAGGAAAAGACATTGATAACTCGATTGTTTTACGAATTTGAATAACAATTGAGACTTTTTTTTTATTCTTATAAAAAGTTTGAATTTATATTTAAATTTCTGGTTCAAATTTATAAACCAAACAGGTTTTAAATTTAGAATTTAAGAATGAAATTAACAAACATCCATATACAAAGAAGATAGATTCTTAGGGAATACATTATTACGCACAAGTTCTAATAATTCACGAATATTATTATTTTAATTATGGGTTCTTAGTTATTTTGACTGAATAAATTTTATCGATGGAATAAGTAAGTCATAATTCATTGGTTCATTGTATCATTAACTATTTCTTTATTTTTTGTTTTGGTGCGAGGAACTTATCATGAATTCACTGATTTCTGCCGCTTTCGTTGTCGCTGCTGGATTGGTTGTAGGGCTTGCTTCTATTGGACATGGATTTGGTCAAGTACTGTTGCGGGACAAACTGTAGAAGGGATCGCGAGACAACCAGAGGCAGAGGGAAAAATACGAAGTACTTTATTACTTAGTCCGGTTTTTATGGAAGCAAATAGGGTAGGTATGGGAAAAAAAATAACCCTTGATTTGGAAGTGGAGCGGCGGTGCAGAAAGTTCCCCCATCCCTACCCCGCTTACATATATTGTTACAAATGTTTGAGTTTTAATTTTGTTTTGAGACTTTGGCGTCTTATTATTAGAATTAAGTTGTTTGGTTGGGGGATTCGTATCCCGATTCGAATCATAGTTCGTAGTTCGCTACAGTGTTTTCTCTCACAAAAAATACACGTAAATAAAAAATAGTTATAATCTCATGATTCTAATCCATGAACCAAACGTCTTTGTAGATTTAACATTAAGATTTCAATTTATTTTTTATAAGATACTAGTTTAAACTGTAGAAAAGTTTAATAGCATTCTATAAAAACCATTGATAATGTAGTATAAATATATTTTCTAAAAAAAAGTAGAAAAGTGAGGAGGAAAAAATGATGGACCAAAAAGATGTAAAGGAAGCACTAAAAACTAAAACAAAATGCAAAATGCGAGAAAAGAATGGGCAAAATGTCTCATCGTTTCAGGAGATAAATTGAAAATCGGTGTTTTTTTATATGTTAAAATTTTTTTATTGGGTACATATAAAAAAATATAGTTGAGAGGATCATTTCATATATATTTTTTAAAAGATAATGTCATGTATTTAATGGGGCAATTAGAAAAAAAAAATAGTTATGAGACTATGAGAGTCACATTTGGAAAAACAAAAAAAAAAGAATGTATGATAAGGAAAAACAAGAACAATGAAACAAGACATGGATAAAGAAAAAAAAAAACTGAGAACAAAAATGAACCATGGATGAAAAGTTTTGTTGATGTGGAGAAAATTCATTCTGTATATATAAGTGTAGATAGAGATACATATATGAGAATAAATTATTTCTACATGAATATTAAGGGAAAAAAAATAATACGAAGGCAACACATTGAAAAAAGAAAGAAAGTGTGGAATAGAGGAAGAAAAGATATGAAGGGAAAAGAAGAGAGGAAGAGAGAAAAAAAAAAGGAAAAGAAAGGGAAGCAAGAGAAGGAAAAAAAGCTCATTGAATGCGAAACTGATGTGTCAAACTTATTCATTATTAGTATATAGGTAAAGGATTAATAGTTATGTTCTTGAACTTCTAATTAATTGGATGAAATTTTCTTTTAAGGTTTGATTATATTACTAAGTATTTTCAAAAAAATTTAATGGATAAATAACTAAGGTATGAGGATAGTTTCTCTTATGAGAATTCTAATGATGTTTGGTTGGAGGATTCAAACTATGATTTGAATCATAGTTCATAGTTTACTACAATGTTGTCTCTCACAAAAAATTTAAGTAAATCGAAAATAATTTTAATCACATGATTCTAATTCATGAACCAAACATCTCCTAATCTCGATCCCACTTTAAATTAAGTGGATATAGAAGTGAGTACGAGAAACAAAACAGAAATAGAATGAGAGCGGGAGAAGCATGCCCGTCACACCCCGCTCTATTGACATCCTCCACCTAAACAAGCGGATTATTGGATTTACATTAACGATTGTTCTTATGATTACTATCCTAACTTCCTTATCACCGAAGTCTACTCGAGTTTGAAAGGTTTTACAGGATAAGACAGTGATTATGTTCCAAATCTAGTACTTTGTTTTTGTTTGTTTTTTTGTTTTTGTCCCTTTGTATTTATTTATTTATTTTTTTCACATTTGAGAAGTGAGAATACAACTCCTTACCTACCTGTCTTTCAAAATATAAAAGCCCAATCCAGCTTAAATAGGCCTGAAGCGAAATAGTGGAAAATAGTTGCACATATGAGGTTTGAATTTGGGGACTCAACTGCTAATTTTAAGATTAAAACTGTCACATTAAATGGGGCTGAAAAGTATACAGCTTGTTTTTTTAGAGTTTAACTTGAGTATAATTCTTGAGTTAAATTTGAGTTATAACTTGAGTTTAACTTGTAACTTGAGTTTGTGTTTGGTTGTATACATTTGAGTTATGATTTGAGATAAGAATCTTTTTGAGTTTGTGTTTGAGTGAGTTAAAACTTGAATTTGTATTTAGATAATATTGTAATAAAAACTCAATGCTGATGAAAAATTTTAATAGGGTATATGAGTCGGGTTTTATTCGTCTTTTCGTTGTCAACGCATAGAAAAAAAAATCATCTCAATCATAATTAAAACGAAAAAGTTATAGCATTTTTAAGAATAGAAAAAATAATGTTCATTAATTTGAGTTCGAGTTTCTGAACTCGAGTTAAAGGGGAAACTTGAACTCGAGTTTTAGTCCTAAACTCGAGTTTGAACTCGAGTTCAAACTCGAGTTTAAACTTAAAAGAACATGAACTCAAATAAAATTGTAACTCAAGTTACTTTTTTTTTTAGTTTTTCACTCAAAAGAACAAGTCCATAATTTCTTGTAATATCTAGAGCTCGCTCCATATATACACACACATATATATATATCGATTATTAATCTCTAAGGACATCCACCATAATTATGATGTAACTTCAGGAAATCATTCCTACATTTACTAATAACTAAAACAAGTCAATAAGCCTAATTTACTCCTATTTTATGCGTTTCGTTGCACTTGTATTTGGAGTAATCACGATTTATGCATGGACTTTTTAATTATCTTTACGCTTACCATAGTTATAGCGATGAGAAAAGTGACAATATTATTAAATTATGTGACCATTATCAGTACTTAGTCACTCTTTGTTCGACATTCAATGAACAGAAAAGTTGGGGGCTCTATTAGCTCAGTATCACAAAAAACAATAAGTGGGCCGTGATATATTGGGCTCACGGAGCCCACATTCTTCTCGGACTAAGGTCAAATCTGATGGAATCATTCTTGGATGAGTGGTCTTAATTGGATTGATGTCTTTGTTCGATTAATTGAGCTAGATGACTAGTACTAATAGTCTTTAAGAAGTGAGTGTACCTTAAACCAAATAATGGTAATGTGACTAATTCAATGAGGGACTATAAAAGCCCCGTTTATTTCAGCGATTCGAGTTTTGTTACAGTAAAAAATTCTAAAAAATAGTCACATTTAATTTTTTTACTGCAGTAAAAAGTTCTCACATAAAATCACATCTCAACTCGAATTAAAAACTCGAATCAGCGAACTAAACGGGCTCAAACTCTAAACATTGGTGATGTAAACGTCGATGTCATGGTGACAAGTCGAACTCATGGCGGCACAAATGCTAACGACATAGTTACGTGTTAGCCCCGCCGAGCACGAGGGAGGTTTCTTACTTCACCGGAGGTCACACACGCCTAGAAGATATTGAGGCAAGAGGTTGCTTCGTTGTAGGTTGAATGAAGCTTTGGTGGAGAAGAAAGAGAGCGTTAACTGAAGATTGTGTGGGCTAGACATCTCGCAATAGGCTTTGAACGTCAAAAATAATTTGGTAGATTATTTATGATAATCTATCAGATTATTTGTTGCTTGCAATACAGATGGCCTAACAATTTTAGCTTCAGTTACTAAAAAGTAATCAGAGTTGATTCCGAATTTCAATTCTCATTTCCTACTCCTGATAAGTAAACATACCCTTAATGTAATACATATTAGGATTGAGAAACGTAATTACAATAACCTAATATACGTAGAGAGATGCACTGCATAAGTATAATGACGTGATACACTAACTTCTATTATTGAATAATTTTTCATGAGAGACATCGACAGATATTGATCAGATTGTGCATGCTTTAGTGCAAGGCTATTATTTATTATTATTATGTTTGTTGAAATATTGCATTGCTTTTATCTTGCGGTAGCAACAAATTAATATACGAGCAGTAAGAGATCAAGGGACAGACGACAGTATAATCGCCATCTTCTTCTTCTATCTTTATCCGAGTGTGACCATATTGGTTGCACCACTCAAACAAAGATGTTAAGATTAGTTTTTCAACGGTCTAATTTATGAGTAAAAGTAATTTTGTGTCGTGAACCGTAAATTTTTAATGTTGACACTCACAAATTGGACAATTAAAAAACTAATTTGACAGTTAAAACTAATTAGACAATTAAAAAACTAATTTTCAATCAGTGTTATCACTAATTAACATAAAGACTTCAAAATTTACACTGAACGATCCCAAGTGGGCGAAAAACAATAATAATAATAAAAAAAAATGATTAATTTCACTTTGGAAGATTGTTATTTCAACAAACTTCCAATTTCTGTTGAAGTATGTGTTAATGACAAAAAGGATACGATCATCATAGGACTTCTTTGGTGGGTCTTACAATTAAAGACAATTTTGAAAACATGGATTGTCGTTAACGTAGAACGTCCGAACAGAACACGACGTAACAACAACCACAACAACAAAATGAATCAAAAAAAAAAAAAAAAAAAAAAAAAAAAAAAAAAAAAGAGAAAAGAAAAGAAAAAAACTACCATAACAAAAATAATAATAATAATAATTTCTTATTCTTACCTGCCCAAGCTTGGCATGAGGAAGCTTAGATTTAGAATCACATTGTATATTATAAAAATGATTACTCTATATTATTAACATATAAAATTAGATTTAGAATCACATTGTATATTATAAAAATGAACAACAATAGGCATAATACAAGAATCAAATTATAAGAAAAAAAGAAAAAAAAAAACCTAGAGTAATAGAATCATGAGAAATAAAGAGGGATAAAAATTATTGATAGTTTCAGTTTTCTAATCTTACAGTAGAAATTCCTAAAATAAAACAAATATAAGAGTTTAAAGAAATAAAGAGGAATAAAAAATTAAATTAAAATAAGGGAAAAAAATTGAAAAGCTAGAAGCATTATCAACGTGGAAAGGAACAACAAAACTAGCTAAACTAAAGTATTATCAACGTGTTCAACACAAAAAAAAAAAAAAACAAAAAAAAAAAAACAAAACGAAAACAAAAATAGAGTATGATTTATGGCTTACCTGTAAATTGAAGAACCACGGCAGAAGAGGGGAAAAGGGGATGGTAAATGGCTGAGAGAGAAAGGGGGAAATAAACCCTAGAGAGTTAAATAAAGGAGAAAAATTAAGGGTAAATTCGTAATTTTGCATTTAATATCAGGATTGGGAGTGGCAATCCGGTAGGGGGTGAGGGGAGTGCTAATCCCATTTCTCAATCCCAAATTAGTGTGGGGCCCACACATTCTCACTCTCATTCCAGGATATAAATGGGTAAGTAAATATATAATTGATTCCGAATCTCAATTCTCATTCCCTGATAAGTAAACATGCCCTTAATGTAATACATATTAGGATTGAGAAACGTAATTACAATAACCTAATATACGTAGAGAGATGCACTGCATAAGTATATGACGTGATACACTAACTTCTATTATTGAATAATTTTTCATGAGAGACATCGACATATATTGATCAGATTGTGCATGCTTTAGTGCAAGGCTACTATTTATTATTATTATTTTTGTTGAAATATTGCATTGCTTTTATCTTGCGGTAGCAACAAATTAATATACGTGCAGTAAGAGATCAAGGGACAGACGACAATATAATCGTCATCTTCTTCTTCTATCTTTATCGGAGTGTGACCATATTGGTTGCACCACTCAAACAAAGATGTTAAAGATTAGTTTTTCGGTCTGATTTATGAGTAAAAGTAATTTTGTGTCGTGAACTGTAAATTTTTAATGTTAACACTCATAAATTGGACAATTAAAAAACTAATTTGACAGTTAAAATGAGATTTTCTACGGGTAAGATAAAATTTTTAATGTTGACACTCACAAATCGGACAATTGAAAAACTAATATGACAGTTAAAATGACAATTTCTACCGGTAAGGTAAAATAATAATTTCTACAGTAAGATTTTTTTTTTCAGGAATCTACAGTAAGAGGTCCTTGTGATAAATCGATAATTATTTAAAAAGAACTTTACAAAGATTTAATCACCAATAGAATGTAAAACATATACAAACCAGACATTACATAAATACATATCTACATAATTTTCTCAATTTGGCCATTTATGTAAATACCCCAAATGCATGCCATTGAGAAAGGCCTAGTTAGGTAGTCCTACGGCAAGCCTGTCTCTCAAGTCTTTCCTCAAGATTTTGCCTGAAGGGGACTTTGCGATTTTCCCTGTGAAGAAAACCCGATTTATTCTTTTGTAAAACACAACCTGAAGAAAACAAGCAACATTAGTTAATATGTATATATATATATATATATATATATTATAATCAGAAATCTATTTACGCACTATTGCTTATGAGGTAAAAATTTTCCTCTCATGCTGTAAGAAGTAAATTATAAAGTTTTTCTATAGTAAGACCTCGTATAGGCAGCATATATATTTTTAATCGTTTAATTTAATCAAAATTATATTAAAACAAAAAAGTATGTAAAACATACTATTTTTAATAAATTTCGACCGGATGGAAAAAAAAAAAGATTTACAGATAGTTTATATTTTCAAATCCACCGTAAAAATCTCATAAAAAAATATTCAAAATGTATCTAAAAGCTTTACCTGTTTTGAGATATATTGCTTGATGTCCTCTTCGTTAATATCTGAAGCACCTGATTTCACTACAAACGCAACAGGAACCTCTCCTGCAGCTTCATTCTTCATACTGGGAAAGATATACCGAAATTCTTAGATTCTTTTTATTTTATTTTAAATTGAGACTTTATAATTGAACTAGAAAAAGAGGCATAATTATGTTTTCCGAAACTCTAAGTGAACTAATGTTTTAATTAAGGGTTTCTAATTTCATTGGCATATTAACAAGAGTAAAAAGCTTTTTCTTTTTTTTTTTTAAAGGAGAAATTGCATTCTAAATCAGAAAGATACAAACACGAAATCAGACGTGAAAGACCTCAATGCAAATAGCGACTCAACTCCAATCATAGATTGAAACCACTGGTAGATTCGATTGAAATGCTTAAGGGGATAAAACGTGTATTAAATTTCAATAAGTGGAAACTTACGAGGCGCATAACTAATCGAGTAAATAAATAGTAAAAAACATTTTGACTTTTAGTAACTTTGCCCCACAAGACTTTTTAAAATATTAATACAATGTACCCTATTTTGTTAACTTCCCAATAAATTGAGGGTCTAAATTTGGAAGCTTTACATAAGGGCTTTTGCCGGACATGAGATTTTCCACCCTAACATGAGGCGCGGCTTAAGTGGACTTTTCGCCACTAATTAAACAGAAAGTTAAGTAAAATAGGACACATCAGAACAATACAAAAGTTCAGAAGATAAATTATTAAATTAGAAATTTAGTAACAAGTTGTCAAAAACCGAAAAGTTTTGAGGGAATAAATTATTGAGGCAAAATTCGCACAATTACATACTAATAATATGATCGAGTAATGATGCACTTACGGTACAACAGCAGCATCAGAAATACCAGGGTGGGCAATGAGTAAGGCTTCGAGCTCAGCGGGGGCCACTTGGAAGCCCTTGAACTTGATTAGCTCCTTTAATCGGTCAACAATGAAGAGCTCGTCATCATCATCAACGTACCCTATATCGCCTGTATGTAACCATCCTTCTTCGTCTATAGTATCCTTCGTAGCCTCAGGATCATTAAGAAATCCTAAAAGTCAGGAATCATACCATGCAATAAATTTCCGTACGTGACGTTTGGTTCATAATTTTAGAATTATTCTCGTTTTACGTGTGTTTTTTGTAAGAGAAAAACACTGTAAAGAATCATGAATTATGATTCAGAATCAGAAACGAATATAAAAAACAAACATCCCGCCCTAAAAGTCAGGAATCATACCGTGCAATAAATTTCCGTTACTCATATAATGACGAGTCCCACTAAATTGAATCTCAACAGACGAGTGTTACTTACTTTGTGTGAGTTGTGGGGTTTCATCTTTATAGAAATGAATAGTCCGTCCATGACTTAAATGTTATATAGGTAATTAATATATATTTCAATGTTTTGGCTGAAACAATTAGTGATATTACTTCTTAAAGGATTATGAGATATGATGATTGCAAATTTAACATAGTAAATTTATATAGACCTCAAGCTGAGGCTTTTGTTTGTGCTTTGTTGGTTTCTTTTTTTAATTATTTGTAGCTATTATTTGGTAGAACAATATTAGGTGACGTTGGAAGCCTCATTTCATAGTTTGAAAAAAATAATAATAAAGATAACAAAATTTGTGTATATATTCTCTTGGGAATTCTATGGCATGTTATGAAAAAAAAAAAAAAAAAAACTAGGATTCTTGTTTTGGAGCTCATATAAATATACCGTATTGTAAATAAAAACATGCTTTTGATGAGATGTAACGCTAAAAACATAGAATATTAGCATATATAGATATTTTACTCTTATAAGCTCCATATTATTTATTTATTTATTTGTTATTTAGGTAACAAAGCTCCATATTTTATTATGTATTTGTCATTCACGTTACTTTGGGTAGGTAAGGATTTTTTTTTTCTTTTTCTTGTTGCTGAATGGGTAGGTAAGATTTGACATTTGGTATTCATATATGGAATATATGTGTGTGTGTGTGTATCGCATTATCTACAGTATATTCATGGTGGAAAGAAAAGCGCACTATAAATCTGTAGTTGTTAGCACATTTCATTGTCATTGAAATCAGACACATCTTGCTCCCACCTTCTTTCTGGCTAGAAATCAGTAGCCACTTCTCGCTAGATCATATACAATATATGCCCTTCCACCAATATATATATATATATATAGTTATAGTGTATACTCTATAGCAATATGCGGTGGTTATATGCAACGTCTACAGTCGTTATCTTTATCGTGCCAATGAAATATTGCCACCCCATAACTACTTTTATGTACTTCATCTACTTCATGATAATTTCTCTCTTAAAAAATCTCGATTTTGAACGTAATAAAAACTTTCATCTGATAATTTATCCGTTTAGCTCATGTGTTTAAATAAAAAAATTAAATAAAAATTTCAAATATCTAATGAAAAAATTATGTACGGTAACAAATTTAAATTGGTGAGACAAACGGATAACTTATTCAATAAAATATATTTTACTATAGAACGAAAAAAAATGAGGAAAAGCTAGATTTGGGAAATAAAGAAATCAAAGTGATGTGTATAT
>NW_010360078.1:0-1545 GCF_000414095.1 Morus notabilis | reverse complement strand
ACCACCGTAGTAGCCCGGTCCGGGTTTCGGGTTCTGCCCCCGAGGATACACTCTGTATATCCTATCTAGGCTATCAACACGCTTACTAGTTCGCAAGATATCTTATCTTAAGAAATCATTCATTAAAACTTTGAAACAGTTCATTATGATTCTAATAGCTAAAATCAAGCTATTATGTTAAAATATTTTTCTTTATCAATTATGTCCTTTCTTTAAAGTATTTTGTTAAGGCCAAAACTCTTAAAACAGACTAACAAAGAAAAGAGACAAGAAATCCTACCTCTCAAGTACCAAATCTGCTGCTAGCATTGTGCTATTCTAGCTTCCGCTTTCTCAAAGCCTTCAATCCGATTCTTCAAATAGCATTTACACAAAACAACGTTTTAGGATTCAATCCTTATCCCTAAAATGAATTAGTCTCAATCATACATATTGATTTCTTATTAGTGTGCCTTAATCAAATTTCAAGTTTCACAAATCATTTCATGTTTCAAATTATTATTTCAAGGATTTTGATCTCAAAACATGGATTAAAGATGCTAATCCATCTACTTTAGGTTTCCAAATGAAGCTAATTTGGGTTCTCTTTGAAAACTAAAGTCAAAATAACATTTTAAGGCAAATACGGTTCAAATCACGTGTGCACCAGTCGACCGGTGACAGAGAAGTTGTTCTTCACCGGTCAGCCGGTGAAGAAGGGACCGATCCACCGGTAGAGTTTTGTAGCTCGTGGAAAAATGACCGAACTGCGAAGAAAAACTCCAAAACCTACAAATTTGAGTTTAAATCTGAGATATTTCAAAGGAAAACTACCAAATTCAGGTTCCAATTATTAAATCAAGTTTAAAGAACTAAAGATCCCCAATTCTTATTATGATTTCAACCAAAACTCTTCAAATTCCAACTCAAACTGAAAATAAGTTCTATCAAAGGAAAATTTAAGATTTTAAGAGAAGTTTTTCAGAAATCTTACCTCAAATTCTTCCTTTGATGTTGAAAACTTTTTGAAGTTCCTCTTTGGTTCAAGATCTTGGGAGATTGTGACAAACTTTTGAGAGAGAGAGAGCTACGGGGGAGTGAGAGAAAAGAGAGAGACGTGGGAGAGTGAGAGGGTGGAGGGAAAAAGAAGGAAAAGAAATAAAAGGATAATCATTAAAGATATTTAAGAAAAAAAGACTAGAAAATGTGTCTCCACACACTTATGGGGTGAAAAATATAAATATTAAAAATGTATAAATTCTAATTACCTTAATTAATCATATTTAATTCCCTTAATTAATCATATTTAATTCCTCAAAGTGTTACAGCTCTCTCTCTCCCCCTCTCTCTCCTTTTTTTCTGTTTCTTTCTCTTGGGGAGTTATTGTCATGGTGTTTGAAATTGAAACTCCAAATGGCAGTTTCATCTCTCTCTCCCTCCTTTTTTCTGTTTCTTTCTCTTGGGGAGTTATTGTCATTGGTGTTTGAAATTGAAACTCTCTCTCTTTCTTTTTTGTATTTCTTTCTCTTGGGGAGTTATTGTCATTGGTGTTTGAAATTGAAACTC
>NW_010360077.1:0-2707 GCF_000414095.1 Morus notabilis | reverse complement strand
CTTCATACTGCCTCCTTGGAACCTACTTCCGTAAAACAAGCAATGGCCATTCCTTAATGGAAAGCCGCTATGCACACTGAGCTTTCTGCACTTCATGCAAATAATACTTGGTCTCTTGTTCCTGCTTCTTCATCTCATAAAGTAATTGGCTGTAAATGGGTTTATAAACTCACGTTGAAGCTTGATGGGACCATTGAATGTCATAAGGCTAGGTTAGTTGCTAAGGGGTTTCATCAAACACGTGGCCTTGACTACACTGAGACGTTTAGCCCAGTTGTTAAGCCTAATACAGTGCGGCTTGTTATCAGTCTTGCCCTCTCATGGAATTGGCCTATACGACAACTTGACGTTCACAATGCCGTTCTTAATGGTGACCTAAATGAGGAGGTGTTTGTGGAGCAACCCCCAGGGTTTCATGTGCCTTCTTCTGTCCCATTGGTTTGCAAGCTTCATAAGGCGCTATATGGCCTTAAACAATCTCCGCGTGCTTGGCTCACAAAGCTCAGTTCTTGTCTCTTACAATGGGGTTTTCACGCTTTCCAAGGCAGATACATCTTTGTTCTTTCTTCATACTACACCTGTACATCTCATTATGCTCGAATATGTTGATGACATAATTGTCACGAGCAACAGTTCTGTTTTCTTGGGGTAGCTCATTCACAAACTCAACTCCATCTTCGCTCTTAAATTTCTTAGGCATCGAGGTTCATCGCACTAATCAAGGATTACATCTCAGCCAGTCCAAGTACATTACGGATATTCTCATAAGGTCTGAAATGCTTGATTGCAAACCATATCATACCCCTATGTCCTCTGGTCCCATGCTTTCTCTTTACGAAGGACAACCTCTAGCAGATCCTTCAGACTACCGAAGTATTGTTGGTGCTCTTCAGTACTACACATTAACTCAGCCTGATATTAGTTTCTCGGTTAACAAGGTGTGCCAATTCTTACATTCTCCTACAACAAACCATTGGCAAGCAGTAAAACGAATTTTGCACTATCTCAAGGCCACTGTTTCCTACGGACTCACTTTACAAGCATCGCCTGATCTTTCTCTTACATGTTACACTGATGCGGATTGGGCAAGCTGCCCGGATGATAGGCGTAGTACTGGAGGATATTGCATCTTTCTTGGACTCAACTTAGTCTCTTGGTCCTCAACTAAACAACGGGTTGTATCGAGACCTAGAACCGGGTCAGAATACCGAGCAATTGCAAATGGCGCCTCTGAACTTTTCTGGCTGGAATCTATTCTAGCAGAGCTTTATGTGTCCTTGCCCTCTCCTCCCATATTGTTTTGTGATAATCTTAGTGCCACTTACCTCGCCACTTATCCCGTTCTTCATGCTCGTACCAAGCACGTTGAAATTGATCATCACTTCATCTGAGACAAGGTTATGCAGCTCTCATTAGTTGTCCAGCATGTTCCTTCAGAAGATCAATTAGCTGATGTCCTAACTAAGGCCTTACCGTCACAACGGTTTCTGAATCTGCGTGGCAAGCTCAATCTCCTTCCACGGCCAATGAGCTTGAGGGTTGATGTTAGAACAATTGAGGGTGTATAATTATTTTACTCTGTACAGCATTATAGCCTAGCTTTATTTTCCTCTGATAAGTTAGTTATTCTCTCCAATTGTCATTTGTACTGTAGTTCCATTTTCTTGACACGTGTATAGGTTAGTGCTAGCCCTCATTGTATATAAACTATTTTTCTCAGTAAAGATACTTAGTGGACTGAGCATTTCTTCCTCCACCGTTTGCCTCTTCTTCTCTCTGAAAAACCTTCTAAAATCTGATTATAACAGTGTGAAGACACAAAATAAATGGTCATGTTAACTTCTAGTTGAACACTTGTGTGATGCACAAATGCTTATCAGATTATCACTCATCTGAAATCAAGGGACAAAATTCACAACTACCTAACCGTGTGATTAACTGATAACAAAGCAAAAGGATTTTAGTTATGTTGTGTGACATGGGAAGAGAAACTGTTTTCAGATCGCTTTGATTCAACACACCTCCCTCAATTTGCGCTTTGGATATGCTCTCTCGGCCTTGAATATTTCCAAAGCCTCATCAACTCCAGCAGTTTTCCCTTCCCAAATAACATCCTACAAAATGTAACGGTAAAAATGACATCAGAAGCCTGCTTATCTTCTATTTGGGTACGGTCAACAGTGTGTATCAAATTATCAGCACTTAGCGAAATATGCGCTGCTAAGAAAAGCTTTCTTCTTTTTCATAAGACAACTCAATCAACAACGTCTGTGCACGGAATAAAGTAGGCAATTTAAAGCCGCTACCCACTACTGAAGAAACTACACAATCAGAAAAAGTTCAGTAGAGTGCAAGAACATTTGTCATACAAGGCTGGCCATACATGAGAATTTGCTTCGGGCATGAACATGCAGAAACCACACTCATGGCCTAGAACAGCCAGACCACCAGCTTGTTGGCAGCCAGTGATGTACAAATAATCGGCATCTTGTCGAAATGTGTAAGGCACGACATCCGTCATCATCTTTACAGGGGCAGCTGCAATGATAGCCAAGCCCTTCTCTGGAAGAAGCTCCAAGAAATTTTTCCTCCTCAAAACATATTCTTCAGAACTTATACCTGGCGTAAGCTCCCCTCCTTTCAATAACTGGAAAGGAAATAGCACCATAGTTACAACAAAACGAATATAAGCTAGGTTTTTTTTTTT
>NW_010360076.1:0-200 GCF_000414095.1 Morus notabilis | reverse complement strand
TGTTTCATTATTGCGATCCGAAGGCGTTGATCTTATTGATATTCAGCGTACCCAAATATCAACCTTTGCAAAGTGGTTTGGAAATAAGGTAAGACAATGCTTGCTTTCATTTGAAATATGAATTTATAGTGAGTGGCGTTCTTCTTAATATCTTACATGAACATTGATGCAGATTAGAGACAAATATGCAGAAGATGATA
>NW_010360075.1:0-504 GCF_000414095.1 Morus notabilis | reverse complement strand
AACTTGCATACCATGTCAACATATAATTTAAATGGTCATGGGGCATGAATGAACTTCGAAGCAGGTATGGATAGGATTATGCTAATGTTTCATTGTATTAAAATTCAGAGTCACAAGGAAGCGTTACCGTTTAAGACCAAGGCTTTTCCCTACTATGAGGACTTGTGTATGGTTTTCGGCAAAGATCGTGCAACAGGTATGGGTGCCGAGGCTGCTGCTGATGTAATTAAGGAACTTGAAAAAGAAGCAGCTGACGATATTAATATTGACGAGGACTTTGTCAATGACATTCACAATACTACCTTTGTGGATGGAGCACAGTCAATGTCTTTCTCACAAGCATTGGCTATTTCTCAAACTCAAGCTCAATCTCAAGGGTCGTCAAAAAGAAAAAGGAAGACTACAAAGGACTCGGAGGCTTATGAAGCCATTGAAACATCATCTGCTTTACTTGATGGTGTTATTGAAAAGGCAAGTGAACGTTTAAGTCGGGCTATCGGTGAA
>NW_010360074.1:0-3097 GCF_000414095.1 Morus notabilis | reverse complement strand
AACTTACCAAAAACTTCTCCCATCTATTTTTGTTCCCTGAAAAAAAAAAATGTTATTATCTCCTTCTCTCCCAATCTAAAACTATTGTTAAGTTAGGAGCACATTAATGCCAAACAATTGTTTAAGTTAAATTCTTGCTAATAGAACAAGTTTTGGGGAGAATTGTTGAAATATGATGAAATCAACCTCATTCTTCATTTTCAGTTATTCATTATACTTTTCACCAAAGAAATGGGTGAGTAATTATTGTTAGAGAATTTCAGCCGTACGTATGAAACTTTTTCATTGTTCGGTGGAGTTGTTATTTTAATTGTTAGATTAATTTTTTAATAGTTTGATTAATAAGTGTACACGTTTAAAATTTTCAACGGGTAACGCAAATTTATTCTCAATTATAGGTCAAAGTATTAAAAAATTAATCAAATAATTAAAACAATAATATCTACCGATAGTGAAAAATAATAATTTCTTCCATAAGAAATTTTCAATTAATTATAATACTGTATTGTAATTAAGGATATAGTCCTACCGATAATTTCATACTTGACTTTTTCTGTGCAATTCGAATCCCTCACCCTTGAAATTAAAAGAAAAAAAATAATAATAAACAACTGTTTATTATTTAGTCTTGGGTACCATACGAAGCTTGTCTTTCGAGATGACTAATTTATGTACATCAAGATAATGGGCTGGCAGGCAATTATTGCTGCTCATGCAAATATCCCATGCCAAAATTTATTCAACATATTCATAAATGCACTTCACTTTTTTTTTATCTGTATATCAGTAATTATAACTTACGTGAAATATTATATCCAGTTAATTAGTTAATTAGATAATCCTACTGATCATTACAGCTTTGATCACTCTTTCATATTTAAGCTTTACTGCGGTTTCGCACTAGTCATTAGTATTTTATTCCTAAGATCGTAACTATAATTAGCATTATATAAATTATTTCGTAAACTAAATAGAAAAATCTTTTTTTTTTGTAAGAGATTCACAAATAACAACATTATGCGATACTTATTAAAACACAATAATGGTTTGAAACATTCTCCACTATATATAAGGGCTAAGACGACGTTGTTAATTATTACTATAAACAAGTTGGATTCAAGAACAAATTAAGGATATTTACAAGTGGGTAGGTGGGGGCTGTCCCAGGATATGTGTATACGCATGTGAGGAGAGCTTTTAACGAGCAAATGCTTGAGCACTTTATGCACAAACTTATACACCAAATCATAAGCGTTTTAACCTACATACTATAGGCTGCATGCATGCACACACACACACACACACACACATATATATATATATATATATGTGTATATATATATATGCACAAACTTATAGGCCAAATCATAAGCGTTTTAACCTACATACTATAGGCTGCATGCATGCACACACACACACACACACACACATATATATATATATTGGCCTGCCCATGTCCTTGGACCTGAAAAACAAAAATGAAATGGAATATATGATGGCAGAGTGGGAAATTAAAAAGTCATAATAAAACGTAGATGCCAGTAGTTACCTTTCTACATGGACCCAAATATACTTCATACCAAAATTTTGGGTATTGTAAAAAGAAAAGGTAGCTCTCCTATTCCAAAAGCCTTCAGGTAATCAACTTTTTGTTGACGTATAATTTTATTGTAGATGCTTCAATATTACAAGTACTCTTAATTTATAATTTCTTTTCTTTTAATAAAGTTTTATTTGGTTATTAAGCAAAAAAAAAAAAAAAAAACTGTTTTAGAAGAATCAAAAGAAAAGAGGAGGTATCATATTTTGCGGAGTTTGAATCTTTTATATTATACTTGTAGCATATACTGTCCTACGGAAGTGGGAGAGCTACAAATGATCAAGCTATACTAAAATAGCTAAATAAACAAATAATAGCATCGTATGTACACATGTATATATATATATATATATGTCAGGATGATCACAAATGCTTTAGAATGAAGGTTTTGTATAAAGGCGCTTACTTAGAAACTACCTTGATGAGAAGGTATTTTGTACGCAATATGACAATACATAATTAAAATATTACTATACAATGACCTTTCCTTGCAATGAAAACGTACAAACTTGATAGTTCTTTTTGTTTTTGTTTCTTTTCTTCTTCTATCTGTGTCTCCTCTCCTTTGGCCAAACAAAACTGAAGTAGATATAACCGGCTATACATATGGAATGAATTGGTAGGACCATAAATCGCTATTTTTCTATTTTTTTCAAGCACTTTTTCCTGATAATTAATAAAATGCTGGTAGACTGTCACCGCTCCTTCAATTAGTCTGTACACAAAATCATTCTAGTACTGTACACAAAATCATTCTTAGTACTGTACAATATCTCTATCACACTATGACCTACCCGTATTTATACTCTTAATTAGCTTTGAGTATTCCATACTCCTGCCATATACTCTTGAGATCATTTTGGTACAGTTCCATTCTAGACTGCCCTTAGACTTTCCCTAAAAGTCACCAAAAAAATAAAATGGTGATACTTAAATTGCTATGGCATTTTACAACATATTAACTTGGAAAAAGCTAAAAAGGCATGAAATTAAGGGTTAGTTTAACATTATTGTGCTGTTGAAAATTTTTACTGTTCGTGTGTTGTTAGTAATAAGTTACTGTGATAAAAAAACATACAAGTGTTTGGTAAATATTTTTACATAACTGCTATGAGTAGAAGAAGCGGAAATTTAGGTGTTTAGAAAACTGTGTATCAAATTATTGTGGAGATGTATAATGACAAAAGTAGACATACTTTAGCGCACATATTTATAGTTGATTTTATTTCTATTTAAAAGTTCAATATTCATAATATAAAAAAATTAATTTTAATTTTATTAATTAAAATATTTCTTAAAAAATGTAATTTTATTCAAGGGGAAAAATAACTCTACTAAATTTCTTATTTATTGTCGTTTTTTTCAAGTAAAGTATGATAATTGTTTATTCGAATAAAATTTAGCAAAGTATACTTGTTAAAAAAATTTAATTTTTAAATAATTATTTTAAATATATAAGATTTTTAATTTGGTATGGAAAAGTAAAATAGGTAGATT
>NW_010360073.1:556-1240 GCF_000414095.1 Morus notabilis | reverse complement strand
GGAATATGGCGGTGGCGGCGGCGGCGTACGGCGGAGGAGGCTCTCGGAGAGTTTTTCTGCGGCGGACTTGGGTCCTACCCCCTAAAACTTGACCCTTCTGAGTCCATTGGGGCGGTCAATTTTACACCATTCGGCCTGTAACAGTACCTATCGGGACCGGCAACGTCGGTAAAATCTGGCGACCCAAATCTCAGTATTCCGGTCATTAATTCTTAAAATTGGTTGAGGGGTTTTCTTACCCACTTCCTTCTGAGTGTTGTGACACCAAAGTCGTTACGATCCAACGGTTAGATCATCGGAACCACCTCTTCCCTCCACGGACGACAGCAATGGCTCCGTTTTTCGGCCAAACTGCGACGGTGACAGTGGCTGCTAGTCGGGATCTACTGGACGTCGGCTTCTGAGTCGATTGGGGGGGGCGGTGACATCCACGACGGCCTGGAGAGAGAGAAACGACGACAGCGGCTGCGGTGATTTCGGCCACCACCGACGGCGGCTTTCCGGCCAAAATTGAGCTTTGAAAATGGTTGGGTTTTCTTCGTCTCGCTGCACTGAGTCCATAGGGACTAAAATCATCTCAATCGGAGGTCGGATGGCGGAGATATCACGACGGGAAGAAATGGGTATTTTCGGAACTTCCGCCGGCGATTGCGGCTGATTCCGGCGGAGTTAGAGGTCGTGCCG
>NW_010360073.1:0-528 GCF_000414095.1 Morus notabilis | reverse complement strand
TCGAGATCTTTCTATTGACACCGGCGGTGTCAAAAACGGAGGTCGGAATCTCAACTTGGGTATTTGGCCATTGATGGTTTTGTGAGAAAACGTGAGAGAAGAGAGAGAGTGTGAGCGGGAATAAGAGAGAAAAAGTGAGAGTACCCTAATAATTTCACTATATAAAGTGTCTGATTAAGGCAATATTACGTGCTTGATCTTATCCTCAAATATTTCCTCTAAACAGATTAAATTTATACTGATTAGAGGTAATTAATTTAGCTCACGTAATTTAATCTACTACTTACAGTCCAACATTAATTTCTTAATAATTCAATATTGTTTTATATTCTTACTCGCTTAATATTTCGAACTGTTTCAAGTCTTGAAATTAATTTTAGACTGAACAAAGTCTAAATTTAACTATTCTACATTATATTCCGGGAATGACATTGTTTATGACGGTGTCAACTCTCGAACTCACATTGTACCCTTCTACAATGGGTATTTATCTTGTGACTTTAACCTAACTGTCTGGCAATTAAGGAT
>NW_010360072.1:0-1375 GCF_000414095.1 Morus notabilis | reverse complement strand
TTTAGTCAACTTCTTGTATGAAGAAAAGAAATTTACCATAAGTAGTGTAGCTTCCTTTTCAGCTCAAACAAAGGGCTCTTTTTGTATAGCTAAATCTAGTGTCATTTTTACAAAGTCTAGGAGTTCAGAAGTAAATTAAAAAAGAAAATGACACAACTTTCTCAGTAAACAAACATCAACATAACAGAAAATGCATAAAAATAACTCACCTTCTCTCGTAACTCTAAAGATTCTAATAATGGTGGCTGGTCCTGAAGAATTAGGCAGATATTCCCGGTGGCTCTCCCCAATCACATAATCAATCTCCAACTTCTGAAAAACTGCAATCGACAAAATCCATAAACCAGACCAAATCAAAAATTTCCACGAACCCTAGGGCGAAATCCAGTTAGCGCCAAACAAGCACAATGCAAGAAAGGAAATTTGGCGGAAAAACAACAAACTGACCAATGTTGCACGAGGCGGAGGCGTAGTCATCGGAGAGAGGAGGGCGGGCCTATCTGGAGAGGCGGGATGCGAGGAAACTTTCCAACCCACCAACTGTTTGTCAAAATGACTATAAGAGCAAAAACTAAAGCACAAATGAGAAGAAAGGAAGACAGCACAAATGAGAAGAAAGGAAGACATGCCTATCTTCCGAATGTGGACTTTGCGCTTATGGGGCGGAGGCTGAGCAGGAGTCTCCTTGGCCTCGCGAGCCGCCCTCTTGGCCAAATTCGTCTGGTGGCGCTTCCCCTAAGTGTGGGCCAAGCAATTCCCTTCATTGTTGTGCAGAGTCCAGCAAAGCTTACACTCATAGCTAACCAAAAACTACAAAATCAGATTCGAACCCAAATTTCAATCGGAGGTGAAATTAAAAATAACCAAAAACTATGAACAAAAGATTCTAATAAATATAGAACAATTAACAAAAAAACCATAAAATCCCAAATTTACACTCAAAGCCCACCGAAGATGCAAAGACAATGAAATCACAGAGGAAAACTAAACAATGGAACAAAACAGAATCAAATGAGAAGAAGAAGCAGAGGAAAAAAAGGGAGGAAAAACGGCACAGGAGGAAGAAATGAAAGGAGAAAAGAGGAGTAGGGCAACATAGCGCAAAATGACGAAAAGGCCCACGGCAAAGGCAAAGGAAAAAATAAAAAAACAGGGGTGAAAACGTCCGCCCACAATCACTGTAAATGGAATGGCGGGAATTTGAAAATTTGGGAAACAATTTTTCCATTACATGCCCAATGTTATTTTAATGCACGCATTTCAGAGTAGCAAAAAAAAAGGGGGGGGAAGGAGCGAGCGAGAAAATTAGAAAATTTATTTTCAATACCCGCTTAATGTAATTGTAATATGTATATTTATATATTTTTAAATATAT
>NW_010360071.1:960-1249 GCF_000414095.1 Morus notabilis | reverse complement strand
AGCAGCAACAACAACAACAACAGCAACAACAACAACAACAGCCGAGCAAACAAGATGGTATGTCTATTGATCACATAGTTGATATACTCTATCACAGGATGGTAGAGTACAATAGTAGACATTTTGATGCCATCAACAAGAGGCTAGACTCGCTAGAAGTATCTGTTAGAGAAATTAAGGACAATATAGCATGTCTAGCGAAACAACAATTATAGCCAAAGCCAGTGCCTGAGGAAGAACTTGACCCAGAGGTTCAGCTTGAGCCTGAGGCAGAACTTGAGCCTCAGGT
>NW_010360071.1:0-751 GCF_000414095.1 Morus notabilis | reverse complement strand
GACCTTTAACGATGCTGTCGAGGCCTTCAACAAGTGGTTCGCTGATTCTAGTACGGACTTTGAGCTGATTGAGTACGGTTTTAGAGATTGGAGGAAGGACTTCTTCCAGATCATCTTGAAGCCAGGTGAATGGCTGTTCAATGATGTAAGTAATCACAACATATTTACTAAATTTATAGTCTTATTTTTTATACCATTATCATTATACTGAATTAATTTTTTATGACTTATAGCAAATTGACGATGCATGGGGTCTTCTATCGATTAGAAGGTCTAGGGCACCTGAAGGGCAGTTCAATAACAATGTTGTCATCCTAGATGATATATTTTGCCAAAAGTTGATAGCGCGATTCTACATCAATAAAAAGAAATTGGCAACATATACGATTGACAACGACCTAGATGAATATGTCTGTGGACAAAAGCGCATAATTGGCCAGAAATGGGATGGCGCGCAGGGCTTCACTATGCCTTTTAACATTGGGAGGAAGCATGGGGTTGCGCTTTATGTTGATTTATCCGAATTCAATATAAAGGTGTATGACTCAACTGTTATGATGTACAGAGATCAACAGATGCAAAGACAAGTGGAGCCAATCGCTGTCATGATGCCAAAGTTCTTGAAGTACACAGGTTTATTCAACCATCTAGGCGATAAACTTGACTGTGAGTGGCCAATCGTTCGCCCCAAGTGGTTGGTCTACAACCATAGATCAGGTGACTGCGGACTTTTCACATACAAATTTATCGA
>NW_010360070.1:0-1623 GCF_000414095.1 Morus notabilis | reverse complement strand
ATAATAAGCACACGTTTTCAAAAGTTTTATATTAGTTGAATGGTCTTCACCGACATTGTTATGAATGGTCTTCACAGAGATGATCATGGTATTCTTTTCGTGGTTGTGTCTTTTTCTCTTCAACCGTAATTGTCCTTTGAATTAAATTTATCAGCTCTGCCTTCAACCTCTCCTTTGAATTGGTTATAAAAGGATTCGACATTAAGCTGTTGAAAATACAAAAACTGTTCATAACCATTGATTTCTCAAGAAATAACTTCACAGGAGAGATTCCAATGGTGATTGGGAAGCTTAATTCACTCAAAGGCCTCAATTTTTCTCATAATATCCTATAAATATTTTCATAAATATCCTATAAATATGGATCTTTTTTCAAAGTGCTCTTGATTTTTTAAAATTATTCAAAACACCTCCGACGTATAGAAAATCATAAAAAAATGCTCCCCACGTCCACTTATGTCTATAATTTTTTAAAAACTGATAGATTGAAATGCAACTATTATGGGACAAATTACTTGTTACAACTATATTTGTAAAACTATAATCTGACCAAATTTTAAATATTTTTAGAAAGACCATCCTATAACATAACACACACATGGGATTGGATTAAATGAAAACTAAACTCTATCCTTTCCTATACAACCCAATCCCCTAAGACTATCCTAAGCATTGTTGTCCTGTCTTGTGAAACAAATGGTCGCTCGCGTATAGTATTATTTGATCGATTTATTGAAATTTTTGGTGGGAAATTACTTAGAGAAAATTGTTAAAGCGAAAGAATCAAAGTCTTTCAAGTAAGACAAAAAGATATTTATTGTATGTTTTGGGTTGGACATTTCAGTTTTTACTGTCTTCACTAATAGCTTTTCTGTTAGCTCTCTATCAAGTTGTGCTAAGTTGCATTTCATCTTAACTTCTCTGGCTAATGTAGGTCTTCTCACGACAATACATTATATGGGCTCTATCTTTAGTGAACTTTCATTGTCACATTCTTTCAAGAGTCACTATTGATGAATTTGGTCCATATGATTTATCTAAAAACTAATCAATCAATCGGCCAAAATGTGTTGTCTTTGTAGGTCTCCTTGTTTTAAAAACAAAAATAATTTTCATCCCGATGGAGGTAAAACCTCATCACTCATAAAAATAGTGGGTCCCACTAAGTTGGGTAAAATTTACCTACCTAACATGATCCACCTTACTTTAATAGTAGGGTTTTAATGGTCCCGTCGAGATAAATAAGAGCGCTCGTTTAAGAAATTTTTATCATAAAACTACTACAGCGGTGTCACACCAAACAGATAAAGAAAACTTTTGATGGCAGTACGAAAAACCATGAAAATGGCCTCCATTGCCATTAAAAGACTTTTCAAATGAGTTGTCGCAGAAAACGTCCACTAATGCATAGAGGAAAATGCATGTCGTGTTCCTGGTCAAGCAATTAATTATTTTAACAAAGAAAAATTCCAAAGACATATAGAAAGCATAATTAGACATTGATGACCAAGTCGTCTAGACAAAGACGAAACTTGCTTCTTTTTCATTGAGAAAACAAAAACAAAAAAAGATAACTGTTAGGTCCGTTTTTATCCTAGTGTCACAAGTGGTGTTGCAACACTT
>NW_010360069.1:0-465 GCF_000414095.1 Morus notabilis | reverse complement strand
ATGGCATGGGAACGGTGAAAACCTTTGGTGTCGTAACGAGGCCCACAATTCGTAAGATGAAAGCTCTCTTCGCCCTCGACAACCACCACGAAACCATAACAATTTCTTGAGTCGTAACGGGCCCCATTAGCCGTTAGATCGAAGCTCTCTTCACAATCTGTAATGGCCAAAGGAATGGCAACATCTTTTGGTGTCGTAACGGCGCCCATCAACCGATAGATCTAATCTCTGTTCGCCCTCTACACCCGCCACGGGAATGGCAACATCTTTTGGTGTCGTAACGAGGCCCATCATCCGTCATATCGAAGCTCTCTTCGTGCTCTACAACTGCCACGGGAATGGGGACAACCTTTGGTGTCGTAACGGGGCCGGCCCTTCAGATGTTATATCAAAGCTCTCTTTACGCCCTACCACCACCACTGGAGTGGCGACAACATTTGGTGTTGAAACGAGGCCCATCAGCCG
>NW_010360068.1:3679-3871 GCF_000414095.1 Morus notabilis | reverse complement strand
CTTCGATCAAACGGCTGATGGGCCCCGTTACGACACCAAAAGTTATCGCTGTCCCCGTGGGGCTTGTAGAGTGCGAAGAGAGCTTCTATCCAACGCGTAATGGGGCCCGTTACGACACAACAAGTTGTCGCCGTTCCCGTGGTGGTTCTAGAGCGCGAAGAGAGCTTCGATCTAACCGCTGATGGGCACCAA
>NW_010360068.1:0-3640 GCF_000414095.1 Morus notabilis | reverse complement strand
GGGGGCGCAGAGAGATCGGTCTAACGGATGATGGGCCCCGTTACGAAACCAAAAGTTATCGCCGTAAACGTGGCAGTTGTAGATCGCAAAGAGAGCTTTGATCTAACGGCTGATTGGCCCCGTTACGACACCAAAATTCGTCGGCCTTCCCCGTGCGGTTGTAGCGCGCAAAGAGAGCTTTGATCTAAAGGATTATAGGCCCCGTTACGACACCAAAAGTTGTCACCGTTCCTGTGCCAGTCTTCGATCGCGAAGAGAGCTTCGATCTAACGGTTGATGGGCCCGTTACGACACCAAAATTTGTCTCCCTTCCTGGGGCGGTTGTAGGGAGTGAAGAGAGCTTCGATCTGACGGATTTTGGGCCCCGTTAGGACACCAAAAGTTGTCGCCATTCCCGTGCGAGTCATAGATTACGAAGAGAGCATCGATATAATGGCTGACGGGCCCCGTTACGACACCAAAACTTGTCGCCGTTCCCGTGGCCGATGTAGATCACGAAGTGTACTTCGATCTAACGGTTGACGGGCCCCGTTACGACACCAAAATATGTCGCCATTCCCGTGGCGATTGTAGAGCGCGAAAAGAGCTTCGATATAACATCTGATGGTCCGGCCCTGTTACGACCTCCAAAGTTGTCCCCGTTCCCATCGCGGTTGTAGAGCACGAAGAGAGCTTCGATCTGACTGATGATGGGCCCCGTTTCGACAAAAAAAGATGTCGCCTTTCCCGTGCAAGTTGCAGATCATGAAGAGAGCTTCGATCTAACGGCTGATGGGCCCCGTTTTGACTCCAAAAGTTGTCGCCTTTCCCCTAGAGGCTGTAGCGCGCGAAGAGAGCTTTGATATAACGGCTGACGGGTCCCGTCACGACAACAAAAGTTGTCGCCGTTCCCGTGCCAGTTGTACATCGCGAAGAAAGCTTCGATATAACGGCTGACGGGCCCCGTTAGGAGACCAAAAGTTGTCGCCATTCCCGTGCCAGTCGTACATCAAGAAGAATGCTTCGATCTAACAGCTGATGGGCCCCGTTATGACCCAAAAATTTGTCACCCTTCCCGGGGAGGTTGAAGGGCGCGTAGAATCTGACGGATTTTGGGCCCCGTTACGACACCAAAAGTTGTCGCCATTATTGTTCCAGTTGTAGATCGCGAAGAGAGCTTCGATCAAATGGCTGATGGGCCCCGTTACGACACCAAAAGTTGTCACCGTCCCCGTGGGGTTTGTAGAGTGTGAAGAGAGCTTCTATCTAACGCGTAATGGGGCCCGTTACGACACCACAGGTTGTCACCGTTCCCGTGGCGGTTCTAGAACGCGAAGAGAGCTTCGATCTAACCGTTGATGGGCACCATTTTGACACCAAAACTTGTCGCCGTTCCCGTGGCGGTTGTAGGGAGCGCAGAGAGATCGGTCTAACGGATGATGGGCCCCATTACGAAACCAAAAGTTGTCACCGTAAACGTGGCAGTTGTAGATTGCAAAGATAGCTTCGATCTAACGGCTTATTGGCCCCGTTACGACACCAAAATTCGTCGCCCTTCCCCCTGCGGTTGTAGCGCGCAAAGAGAGCTTCGATCTAAAGGATTATGGGCCCCGTTACGACACCAAAAGTTTTTGCCAAAAATGTGGCAGCAGTAGATCGCGAAGAGAGACTCGATCTAACGGCTGATGGGGCCCGTTTTGACTCTAAAAGGTGTTACCTTTCCCCTGGAGGCTGTAGAGCGCGAAGAGAGCTTCGATCTGACTGATGATGGGCCTCGTTTTGACAACAAAAGATGTCGCCTTTCCCGTGCAAGTTGTAGATCGTGAAGAGAGCCTCGATCTAACGGCTGATGGGGCCCGTTTTGACTCTAAAAGGTGTTACCTTTCCCCTGGAGGCTGTAGAGCGCGAAGAGAGCTTCGATCTGACTGATGATGGGCCTCGTTTTGACAACAAAAGATGTCGCCTTTCCCGTGCAAGTTGTAGATCGTGAAGAGAGCCTCGATCTAACGGCTGATGGGGCCCGTTTTGACTCTAAAAGGTGTTACCTTTCCCCTGGAGGCTGTAGAGCGCGAAGAGAGCTTCGATCTGACTGATGATGGGCCTCGTTTTGACAACAAAAGATGTCGCCTTTCCCGTGCAAGTTGTAGATCGCGAAGAGAGACTCGATCTAACGGCTGATGGGCCCCGTTTTGACTCTAAAAGTTGTCACCTTTCCCCTGGAGGCTGTAGAGCGCGAAGAGAGCTTTGATATAACGGCTGACAGGCCCCGTCACGACACTAAAAGTTGTCGTCGTTCCCGTGCCAGTTGTAGATCACGAAGAGAGCTTCGATCTGACTGATGATGGGCCTCGTTTTGACAACAAAAGATGTCGCCTTTCCCGTGCAAGTTGTAGATCGTGAAGAGAGCCTCGATCTAACGGCTGATGGGGCCCGTTTTGACTCTAAAAGGTGTTACCTTTCCCCTGGAGGCTGTAGAGCGCGAAGAGAGCTTCTATCCAACGCATAATGGGGCCCATTACGACACCAAAAGTTGTCGCCATTCTTGTGCCAGTTGTAGATCACGAATAGAGCTTCGAACAAACGGTTGATGGGCCCCGTTACGACACCAAAAGTTATCGCCATCCCCGTGGGGCTTGTAGAGTGCGAAGAGAGCTTCTATCCAACGCATAATGGGGCCCATTACGACACCACAACTTGTCGCCGTTCCCTTGGCGGTTCTAGAGCGCGAAGAGAGCTTCGATCTAACCGCTGATGGGCACCATTTCGACACCAAAACTTATCGCCGTTCCCGTGGCGTTTGTAGGGTACGCAGAGAGATCGGTCTACCAGATGATGGGCCCCGTTACGAAACCAAAAGTTGTCACCGTAAACGTGGCAGTTGTAGATCGCAAAGAGAGCTTCGATCTAACGGCTGATTGGCCCCGTTACGACACCAAAATTCGTCGTCCTTCCCCGTGCGGCTGTCGCGCGCAAAGAGAGCTTCGATCTAAAGGATTATGGGCCCCGTTACGACACCAAAAGTTGTCGCCGTTCCTGTGCCAGTCTTAGATCGTGAAGAGAGCTTCGATCTAACGGTTGATGGGCCCGTTACGACACCAAAATTTGTCACCCTTCCTGGGGCGGTTCTAGGGAGCGAAGAAAGCTTCGATCTGACAGATTTTGGGCCACGTTAGGACACCAAAAGTTGTCGCCATTCCCATGCGAGTCATAAATTATGAAGAGAGCATCGATATAATGGCTGACGGGCCTCGTTACGACACCAACACTTGTCGCCGTTCCCGTGGCCGATGTAGATCACGAAGTGTACTTCGATCTAACGGTTGATGTGCCCCGTTACGACACCAAAATATGTCGCCATTCCAGTGGCGATTGTAGAGCGCGAAGAGAGCTTTGATCTAACCGTTGATGGGCACCATTTCGACACCAAAACTTGTCACCGTTCCCGTGGCGGTTCCCGTCGCGGTTGTAGAGCACGAAGAGAGCTTCGATCTGACTGATGATGGGCGCCGTTTCGACAAAAAAAGATTTCACCTTTCCCGTGCAAGTTGTAGATCGCGAAGAGAGCTTCGATCTAACAGCTGATAGGCCCCGTTTTGACTCCAAAAGTTGTCACCTTTCCCCTAGAGGCTGTAGAGCGCGAAGAGAGCTTTGATATAACGGC
>NW_010360067.1:559806-561385 GCF_000414095.1 Morus notabilis | reverse complement strand
GTTTAAAGCTGGAATTTCTCTGGATATTCAGTTTTCATTCTTTGAGTACGTACGTCCCTAATATTTATATCTTTTGCTTAAGGATGACATATGAGTGTGGCGGTTAATTTATGGGAGGCATGCAAGTAATTGAATACTAGAGTTACGTTGGGATTATTTTTATTATTTAATTTTATAGTTGGTATTTATCCCTCAGGATTATTTGGGGTATTAATTAGGTATGTTTATCTTATTTATTTTTAGATTTCTATTAATATTTTGTGATCGTAAGATGAAAATTCTTGGAAGAGAGCTCATGATACGATATAAATGGATATTTAAGTTTCTAGTGTGGACTAAATTTCTGTGATTTATACGAAGATTTCATACTGTTAGTGGAAAAGAACTCGGTTTCATACTGTTAGAAGAAAAGAACTCCCAGTAAAAAATAAAATAGAAAATAAAAAAATAAGAAATTAAATTTAAAGAGAAAAAACCAAAAATTCAATAAATTGAATTCTAATTTTAATTAAATTTAAAGAGAAAAAAACAAAAACTTCAATAAATTGAATTCTAATTTTTTGTAAAAAAAAAAACTAAGAAACTAAATGTAGAGAAAAAACTAAAATGTCATTAAAATAAATAATTTGTATTTTTTTAATATAAAATCAAGATAGAATCAAGAAATCTATTATATTTTCCTGTCATGTAAAAGATAAAAATATAAAGAAGATGAAAGAAAAGATGAGAAGTGAATTGTATGGGTTAAGAAAAACCACATTTTATAGAGTAAAAACTAATTGTTTATAGCCATGTAAAAATCCATTATATTACCGTTAGAAGTGGAAGAAAAATTATAATTATATACCTCAAATGATGTAGAAAATAAACAGATGAGAATAATAATATGTTTGCAGAAAGGGCAATGAGAAATTATTACCTGCAGGCGGCATAACCGTCTATCTATGAGAATACAAACATGCCAAACTACTTGATAAACCTTTCGAAGGGTGTATAACGATAAAATTATAAAACTTATAATACGTTAGTGGTATAGCCCTGCATTGTATGAATATTAAATAATAAAGTATATATACATACCTTGCACTTTAATTAACAATGGTAGAAACTTGTAGCAGGACCAGGGCTTAGTTTCCTATTGCTTTTCGCTTCCAAAATCAGCTTCTGCCGGTAGTAAAAGTTGATTTTAATGTTTAGTAAATCTCATCAAAAATGCTTTTTGAAGAATCTACAGTCAAAATCAGAAGCAGCCCAAAGGTAACTTTAGCTTTTAAATTGTACGAGAATCAATATAGTACAATTAATATAACATTCATAATACCCATAATACCTCTAATGAAATTTAAAATTTACAATTTTCTCAATCTAAATTCAGATTCGTAATATAATATAATATAATATAATATAATAGTAATATTGTGGCAAATAATATCATAATTATATTAATAACTCTTATATTATTATTTTATCATATAATATGATATTATGATAATATTATAATTATTTTAATAATATGATATTATAATTATAATATCATTATGATATGATATTATAATAATTATTTTATAATAATATTATA
>NW_010360067.1:558178-559687 GCF_000414095.1 Morus notabilis | reverse complement strand
AATCTTATAATTCTAATATTATTAATAATTATAGTGTATTACACGAGTTATAATTATATAATATATTAATTATAATATATTTGTTTAATATAATATACTAATTTTATATTCTAATATAATATAGTTATAATTTTTAATTATATTATAATTGAAATATTATTATTTCTTATGTAATATTATAAGATGTTGTATTTCTTCATTGAAGTAAGTGTATATAGCATTATATATAGACTTAATTAATCATCTTTGAAGTACTTATAAATGGTAGATTATTTCTTAATACTTTTTGAAAGGTTGGCTGAAATTAAATATGCAGCAGCTAAAGCTCATAGAAATCTTCATATCTCCATTCAAAAAAAAAAAACTTGGGAAAAAAATATTTTGCCTTTGACATCATAAAGAAAAATAACCAAAATGAGAAAATTGTACATATATTGTCGAATCCTAATTCTATAATTTCATCTACTCATTAAAAAATATGAATGGTTGAAAACAAAAACTTATCATGTATCTTTTCCCTTTTAATGTTGATAAAAAATTGGTGATAAATATTTTTTTCGATATAAATTTTATTTGAATTTTTAAAGGCAAAAAATGTAAAAACCACAAATATGTGCGTGAGGCACGTGCCCATACTAGTTTGTAAAGAAAAAGGCAAAAGAAGAAAGGAAATAAAAATAAAAATGAGCAAAATAAGACAAAAGTAAAAAAAACAAAAATTAAGCCAAACGTTTGGTTCATTTGGGAAGCACCATCACGAAACTTATTCATAATGGGTGTGTGTGTGTGTGTGTGTGTATATTCAGATTAGTATTTAAGTTTTCTTTATTGTTTAATTTTAATATTTTTGTGAAACGTTTTCATTTTAAAATTTTAGTTTTATTTATATTAAGTATCTTAGGATTACTTATAATATTATCTACAGTATTTAGCTAAGCTTATCTTATTGTTTCAAGATTTCTACAAAACTAAGGGTCCGTTTAGTTCGCTGATTCGAGTTTTTAATTGGAGTTAAGATGTGATTTTATGTGAGAGCTTTATACTGTAGCAAAAAACTTAGATCTAACTGTTTCTGAGAGCTTTTAATTGTAGCAAAACTCAAATTTTAAACTTGAATCGGTGAAAAACCACATCTTATTAGTTTATTAGAGAGACTTGCTTTAAACATGTGCATGGCAACCAAACATGTGCATGGCAAACACTTTTTAATATAATCTCAAACATTGTCTAAAAAATTATCTTCAATATTGCCTATCTAATTAGTTACTTGGCATATATTTTGTCAACATTTGCTTGGCCTTGGCATATTTATAAGTTACTTTGCTGCGAAAGGTTGATTATTAAATTTTCATTGAAGTGAGTGTATATAGCATTATATATTTCGTCATAAATTGGCCAAATTGTAATAGTGAAATAAGACAAAAAAAAAAAATTAAGCCAAACGTTTCGTTCATTTAGGAAGCACCATCACGAAACATATTCAAAATGGGTATATATATATATATATAT